>NC_057802.1:93305920-93311709 GCF_018294505.1 Triticum aestivum
GTACCGGTTGGTGGCACCAACCGGGACTAAAGGACCTTTAGTCCCGGTTGGTGCCACCAACCGGTACTAATGGGCATCGCACCCTTTAGTCCCGGTTCGTGGCACCAACCGGGACTAAAGGGCCCAGGTGAACCAGGACTAATGCCTTAGCTGCATGAACCGGGACCAATGCTCACATTAGTCCCGGTTCGTGACTGAACCGGGACTAATGTGAATATTGCCCTGTGACGAAAGCCCTGTTTTGTACTAGTGATCACACAGGAGGCTCTGAGTGCCCAGAGTATGGACTTTGGGTGCCATTGGTATCTAGTAGGATAAAACCCACTCTAGGGACCCATGGGTTTACGGCCCTCGAGAGCCGGTCTATCCAGAGAACCTTCCTCTTGTGATCTGGGGACTCCGGCTACCCAGAAGTCCGCGAGTCTAGAGACCCAGGGTGTCCAGAAACCCTCTCACCATTTCGAGGAGCAGGTCCATGTACGTGAGGGACCCGAGGTATCAACAATTGCAAATACGGCATATGGTTTTACCCTACTCCCTCTGGTCATTTTTAGTCTGCATATAATTTTTGTCATGGACTATATAAGAATGTTCATTAAATAATTTAAAAAAAAAGTGAGTACAAACACTTCTATACATGAGTTTATTATTAATAACGCACGAATATTCGAATCTAACTTTTATTATTATGACTAACATTTAGAGAAGTTTTACATTCCTTTAGAAAAGAAAAACATGTGCTAAATGGGCCACTGGTTGCAGTCCATCTAAACAACACAAGTCTTTTTATTTACAATTCATTTGTCAGAGAGGGCAAAGTTTGTATAGAAATGTTGTTTGTGTACTGGTCAACGCAGCTTGTCTTGGAGCTGCAAGTCAGGTTCGACTCCGTCGTGTAAAGTTTTTATTTTTAATTTTCCTTGTATACTGACAGACAGGACCCATTAGTTATATTATTCAAGTGATAAAGTTTCGTCGCTACAAGTGGGCGCCATGCCACGTCAAACGAATCTGATGTCATGTCAACGCACTATATAGCTACATAATAGATTAACACCGTATTTGCATGCGCGTGCCAAGTTTTAGGACCACTTCAGCGTATTTTTCAAGTTCATGCACTAAACTGAACAACCATGGCAAGTTCAGACACCACCGATGCAATTACCTCTTTTTTTAGAAAGTTTAAAATTTCCCAAATGTTCATGAATTATTAAAAAAAGGTTCATGATTTTAGATTTTTTTTCATGGATCACCATAGGAGCCCCCAAGGTGGAGCATTGGGAGGGGCCTAAGACCAATGGAAAAAAGACAGACTATCGGATTTGTTCATGGATCACCATAGGAGCCCCCAAGTTCACGTGCGAATAGGACCAGCCACATTGCACAATCAATCCGCTCCCTGCCATGTGGGGCCATGAACGTGGAAAGTACCTCAATGCATCACGATGCTCCATTTAGTGGGAGTTTAAAATATTTAGAGACTAGACAATGAAATCAAACACAAGACACCATTGTCTAAAATTAGAAGCTTCGATGTGATACCTACAAATTCTCAAGCTCATCTCATGTGTAATCAGGAGACTAAACCCAAGTAACAATGTTTGTCAAGCTTGCATATGAATTTGTGTACAAATAGGATGTAGAAAGGGGTATGCATTTTTATATGCTTCTAAAAGTAGTAAAAGAACTAAAACATGCAATATATTATAATTATATAATGTGATAGCAGCG
This sequence comes from Triticum aestivum, assembly GCF_018294505.1. Classification (NCBI taxonomy): domain Eukaryota; kingdom Viridiplantae; phylum Streptophyta; class Magnoliopsida; order Poales; family Poaceae; genus Triticum; species Triticum aestivum. The sequence continues at coordinate 93,307,652 of NC_057802.1, forward strand.
AGAACATTTTCTATGGATAGAATCCGTAAACCTAGGAATCCATTTCCAAAATCTTCCTTTTGCTAGGTGACTTCTGTAATGATTTGTAGACTTTTGTATTGATGTCATTTACAAAAAAATGAAACAAGGAGCTTCCTCGTTGATTTTATTAAGAAATTGATGGTTTTCTTATAAAACTCAAATCCAAACATAAAAACAACATTGCATGCAACAAGGAAACTTAAAACGGTGAAACTTCATCCAAGCATCACTCCTACTCACAGTTTTAACTAGGCCATGTAGCATTTGGAAGAGCAACGTGCTAAGCCATTTAATGACACTTAGTGCACTAACACTTCTACCGCTATTTGCTATAGCCAACTATTTAAAACTTTGCTCCTACTTAACAACTACAACAGAGTTAGAAAGGCCTCTGAATCACATCACCCTTACATTAAGAAGAAGTTTGAAGACCAAATTAGGCAACATGCCCCATCAACAAGTGGTCCTGCATCTGTGACGGATTCCAACCATGGCTCCTTACATAGTCGTCTTGCACCACGTTGCTGATCATCAGGGTCACCTACTCAATTCTTCCTTTCTCTTGGCTTTTGGTATATTGTTTTTAGAGGTTGCCTTCCACGTAGCAAGTGCAATCATGTCACCATCTTTCTGGCCTTTGAACCTTTCGTATCTTCTAACAGTTACAACATTGGACCCATGAGCTGCTCCAGCTTTCCCCAGCCCGTGCCTTCTCGATCTTGGTATTAAAAGATTCTTGTGACTCCATCTCATCTTCCCCTTCCTCCTAATAGAAATGCAATGACATTCTCTTTGACACATACATCTTCTCCCCCAGTTTACTTCTCCAAAATTTCCTTATTTTCACCGCCAAGATCTTATGACCTTTGATATTGATTCACTTGTGAGAGGGAGGAGAATTTAGCAACATTGAGCATGACCGTGTCAAAATTTGGCATTATAACTGCCCCTTGCTCAAATAAGACCACGACATGGAAATCATTTCACTTGTTTTCATCCATGAACTCAGCTTCATCTCCAGCCTTATGCTTTTTTTGCGTCCAGACAGGAGTTCCTCTTACCATTCTGACCCTCATCATGCACCAATTGCCAAATTCAACAACAAGCTCAATCTCATAATACATATCACACATGCATAAAACTGATATAAGGCTTCACATAATATTCCAAAGTCAAAGCAAACATTTTTCAGATTATGAAGAATTTGCATGTCTACACTATCTCTTTTGAAAAAGAAGGATTACCTCCGACCTCTGCATCGAGCGATACACACAACCATCTTTATTGCATTATTCAATAAGGTCTTACAAAATAAATACATAGATCAATCCAAAATCACCTTCCTCGCAAAATTGTCGCCCTACCTACAAGATTGATGATGTGCCTTAACAGTGCGTCACGCACACCAAAAAATTCGGTGGCCTCACCAAGCCGCCCGCCAGCAAGCCGGGAGCACCAACCGGTCTAGCAGACCTTCAATGTGCACCACATGCGCATGCTGTAGAATTCGTCGCCACCTTCTTCCACAGTCCCATCTTTAGGATCAATCAATGCACTGGTCTTGTTAGACCCTTCTGTCGTTGACGCCGTCACTATGCCAAACAGAACATGCCTTCTGCACGCGCCCATTGAACGGTATCCAGCATCGAGATCCTGCTGCACCTTGCCGCCAAGACTCGTCATCGTCAATACTGTGCATGGCACAACACTCTATCTTGATCACCGCACGGCGAATATATGAAGATTTGCATCCGGCATCAAGCCAAATACTTGTCCCTCCAGCCGATGTACAACCCCAAAAAGATGCCCCATAGATCCCCAATAATAGATCCCATATGGGAATTGTCTCGTCTTATTTGGCTCATCCTTCGCTTTCACCCAGACTGTAAACATTTTTCCATTGGACACAACGTCAATCACAACTCTCTCCAATTATATACCGATTATATTTGCAATGTATTAGATACAATATTTTACATCTTATACTATGGGATGGAGGAGAATGACATTTTGGCTCTTGGCTTTCATGGAGGCCAACTTTAAAAAAAATCAAAATTCAAAAAATTCGGGTTCAAAATATTCTGAAAAAAGTGTACAAATAAAGAAGGATATGAGGCGTGTGTGTAAAATTTTAGGATGGAATACATTGAAATGCGATCTATACAAAATAGACAAGTTACTAGTATGTGAGGATGAATTGTATTATGTGTTAAAAAGTTCAGATTTGTCTTTTTGCAAGGCCCTTTGTCTTTTTGCAAGGCCCTCATCTCATTTCAACGTATCTCGTCCTGAAAATTTACACACTTGCACTCTGCCTTTATCTATCTCTGTATTTTTTTCAGAAATTTTTAAAATGTAAAAGTATGAATTTTCATAAATTTTGAATTTTGCATTTGAAGGCCGAGCTCGGCCTCCAAAAGCAATTTCTGGGGACCGAGGGAGTAATTCTTTTTTATTTATGTTATTTTGCTTCATCATGCAGGCTTGCAAAAACACCTTCTACTAATTTATTGTATATAATATATCATAGTTATCTGCATCGGGATACATAGCTTTCCTTCAAAAAAAAACGCTCATCTAAACCCCGGGGGCTTGAATATCTGGAAGTCGGACCTGTGAGACACTAGCACCAGCAGCAGAGCCACCAGGGCCGCGACGCCCCACGGCGACGTGCCGGAGCCGCCCTCGGGCTGGCCGCGCCATGCCGCCGGCACGGCGACCCTCCCCTCTCCGTCGAACAGCACATGCTGCGCGAGCACGCCCAGGGCGAGGAGCCCCAGCACAATGAGCACCCAGAAGCCTGCCTGGGTGCGATGGCGCAGCTGCTCCTCGAACTCATCCATCTGCCACGACAGGTAGAGGAAGAAGGTCACGATGCCGGTGACGGCGAGCACCGGCGCCGGCGGCAGGCCGACGGCGAGCCAGCCCTGCTGATATTTGCCCTCGTCCATGGGAGCTTAATTTGGACGTACGGTCTGGGATCTACTACGTGCCTGGCTTCCTCAGCTATGCGTGTGGTCATGTGTTTCGTATCTGCTGTGTGCCGGGCAGCGCCGTTATATGGGGGACGGCCGGAGGAGAGACGTGCGCGGCCAGTGCGCGCTTTGCTTTTGTGGCCATGGATGAGGAGTGGAAAGCTGATGGATGCCTCTGGAAGAGAAGGCGGCACCGCGTGTCTTCTCTGACGGGAGCTTTCGAGATGGCTACGAGACAGTCGGCGGTCGGTCGCTGGCGCCTTTTCAGGATTCCCCAATCTTCTCCGGATGCTACTTTGCGAGAAAACCGTTCATTTCTTCGGTTGGAAACCTACCCGTGAAAAAGAAAGAAGGGATTTCTTTTTTATTTGAGCAAAAGGAAGAGAACCTGAAATATTGTGCCGACTTTTTTTTGTTTGAGAAGGAAAATATCGTGCCGACTAGGGCTGATCACGCTGGACTCGGCCAGGCATCACAAAAGGCCCAACCTGGAAATACTAAGGGTGTGTTTGGTTGCCTCCATTAGGCCCAACCAGACCCGTGTGGGAAGGGAACGGGCTGTTTAGACGGGGAGCAACTAGTTAACGAGCGCTCCTTAGGGAGCCTCGCAACAATCAGCGCCAATTAGCGCGCTCTCAGCCATTCGCCACGTGTCGCGCTCTGGACACTCCCTTCAGATTTTGTTTTTTTATTTTTCCGCACGCGTTTTCGGCTTTTTAAACGATTATTTTCCTGGTTTTTTTTGACGTTTTGGTTTTTCCCCGATCTTCCTTAGCGTTTCAACCAAAAGAAAATTTTGAAAAATAAAAATTTTGCGCGAAAAAACGCTTTTACTTTTTTTTCTTTTGTGAAAAGTCACGTTTTTTTCGCGAGAGGCACGGTTGTGCTTTAGCGAGAGTCACGGCCGTGCCTTTCGGAAACAAAACAAAAACGCGTTTTCTGTTTTTTTTTCTTTCGCGAGAGTCACGGTTTTACTTCCGCGAGAGGCACGGTTGTGCTTTCGGAGAGTCACGGCCATGCCTCTCGGAAAGGGAAAAACAAAACGCGTTTTCTGTTTTTTTT
>NC_057802.1:93312012-93316776 GCF_018294505.1 Triticum aestivum
GGAAAAAATACGCGTTTTCTGTTTTTTTTCTTTCGCGAGAGTCACGGTTTTTGCTTTTGCCAGGGCACGGTTGCTTTCGCGAGAGTCACGGGCGTGCCTCTTTCGGAAAGGGAAAAAACGCGTTTTCTGTTTTTTTTTTCTTTCCATGAGAGTCACGGTTTTGCTTTCATGAGAGGCACGGTTGTGATTTCGCGAGAGGCACAGGCGTGCCTCTTTCGGAAAGGGAAAAAACCGTGCTCCCGGTTTGGTTTTTTCGTCCGGTTTTTTTCGACCGGTTTTTTTCGTGAAAAAAAAGTTCGTCAAAACCTATCAACATGGGATCTAGTTTTGAAGATCTCGACGCGAGGAATCCAATGGTGAAAACGGTTTGAGATTTGGACGCACGGTTTAAGAGATAAAACATTTTGAATAAACGAATCTACGAAAAAAGGGAAAACTCCCAGGTTGCGACAAGTGGCGCGTTGCATGTGTGCCACTTGTCGTGACCAGGGAAGATGGAGTGTTCTTTGCAATGAGTACTCCTTAATTAGTGATTTCGGTTTGGACGCTTGGTTTTATTATTGGGCCTGCACAGCACGAAACTTAAAGCATCTCTGGGTCTGGCTCACTGGAAACGCACGAATCGGCAGCTTCTCGAGGGCCTGGCCCGAGCGGTGCACGTGGGCGGCGGCGGCTGCACACGTGCGGCCACGCTCGAGAAGCCGCGTTGCTTCCCGAAGCGCCGTCAGTTATTAGCCTCACCGCCCCTCACCGCTCCCTCTCTCCACTCTTCCCCACTCTCCCAACTCTCACCGGCGGCGGCAGATCGGAGCAGAGGAAGAAGACCACCGGACTCCATCACCGGCGAGCGGATCAGCAGTTGGCCCGCGGCAATGGTGGTAAGCACTTCTCTCTCTTCAACATGCAAAACTTTATCCCGTTCGATCCGGCGATAAATTCGATCCACGACGGAGGGAATGGGGAATAGAGGTAGATAAGCATAGGGATAGTTCATACTAGTTCATAGCAGTTCATACGAGTTCATAGATGCAAGATCGGAATGCAGAAGGGGGATTGGGGGATTGGGGGTACACAACGGACACCAGCTGACCGCGGCGGCCGTCACCGGCGTGCGGAGCGGCTGGTCGAGCCGTTGGCCTTCATCTTCTTCTTCATCGCCGTGCGGGCCGGCGGGTCGTCGTCCTCGTCCTCGGCGGAGTCGAGGTCGATCTGCCATGTACGACGGCCTGGCTCCGGCCCCTCGCTGACATCTGCACCGCTTCTTCTTCCTCCTCCTTAGGCTCCCCACGATGACCGCCGGCGGCGCATAGCCGTCTCCCAGTACACTGCGGCACGACAGTCATTAAGATCCCAGTAGGTCTTGTACTTGCACCACTTCTTCCTCTGTTTAGCGTCGTCGGAGACGACCTGATTCATGGCCCAGCAAATGATGTCAACTGCCATCGCGCCCTTCGCTGGGTCAGGAATCAGCGTCTTCAGCTCTTCTGCAGTGGCCCTCATGAGCACTTTATTAGATTCCTTCTGCATCTCAGGCATGGAGCCGAAGTTCGAGCACACCTCCATGGTGTTCTCGAACTTGGTCCGGTCACCAGCCGTCCACCCGAGGAAGAAGGCCCTCCAGCCAATACCACAAGGGAAGGAGTTGGCGTTGGAGCTGGAGTTAGAGCTCATGGCGATGGGGAAGAGGAAGGTTGACAGTGAGAGAAGAGAGGGGGGTGGGTAAGTAGTGGTGGGCAGGGTGAGTAAGTATAGGGGGGATGGAGAGGAGGAGAAGAGTGACAGTCATGCCGTTTTAACTACATGCTCTTCAATTAGCCATGAACTCTGTGCTGTGCTTGACTCCATGAATTGTGTACAGATCGAGGAGAGCAATGAGATGGGCACGAGGTGCTCCCGGCCGTTGACAACAAGGGCAAGCAGCCCCTTCACCCAATGCCCGGCGAGGTTGTGCTGTTGCCCACCGTCGAGGAAGGCCCGAAGATGCCTGAGGGTAGCAACGACGAAGGCGTGGAGGAGCCCCCCAGCAACAAGCGCCGCAACTACGGCCACTACCATCAGGAGGATGGCCCCAACTCACTTCTGCAAGGTCATCCTTGCAGCGAAGCTTGAGTGCATCCCATGCCCCTGGACTTCACCAAGCACTTCGTCGCAGTGCCGACGGAGTTCAAGCTCAGGAACAACACCGGCTGCTCCTGAAAGGTGACGGTGAAGCTGATGAACGGCAGGGTGACCCTGGATCAGGGTTGGGCCACCTACGCAGCCGTTCATCAGATCAAGATCGGCTACATGGTGATGTTCAAGCTCCTCACTCCTGACACCCTCAAGGTCATCATCTTCGATGACGATGGCATTGAGGTCGTCAAAAAGTGCGGGAAGCACGACGAAGCCTTCGCCGCCAAGGAGTAGGGCCGGGGCCTCCCTAAGTACTATCGAGTCTGCTTTGAACTGTTTATGTTTATGGTTTATGCGTAGAATTGTTATGAAGTGTGGTACTGCTTATCTGAAATATGCTCTTAAGTAGTTGATCCTCTGTTTATATTCTGCTCTCCTTATGATGTGTGCTACTGGTTGTGCTGAAGTGTGCTGGTAACCTCACCAACTAGCCAAAGAGGTTACCACACACCAGGCGTTGCATACAACCAAACACCATGCCTTGGGTTTATCCACTAACATGCAGGCAATTAAACACCAGGCAGTGTGGTTCTGCCTATGCAGGCAAGAGGGCATGCAGGCAACCAAATAACATGCAGATAGTGCATTTGAGGCTGCATTTGCATAGCCAGGTTGGGTGTAGAAGTGTATGCAATACGGGTACTGTAGCGCACGGCAACCAAACACGCCCTAAGCCCAAGCCCAGCCCAGCCTGAAACATAAAAAAATGAACTCATTATTTAAATGTTGAAATATATTAATATGCCTATTTTCTGAATAAAAAGGTTTGTGAACAAGAGGTCCCATTCAGGAGAGCAACTAATCAAGGAGTACTCAGCACTCGCAAGGGTCATTTGGGTGGGTTGGGAGCGCGGCACTTGGCATGCTCTTAGCCGCCGCCAAGTGTCGTGCTCTGGGCGCTCCCTTCGAATTTGTTTTTTTATACGCGCTTTTGGCTTTTAAATGATTTTTTTGGTTTTCCTCATATTTTTCTTAGGTTTTGGACAAAAAAATCGAAAAAGATTATTGGCGTGATAAAACACTTTTCCCCCTTCAGCAAGAGGCACAAATTTACTTCTCGTGGAGGCGCGGATTTGTTTAAGCAAGAGGCACGTCCGTGCCTCTCGCAAAGTAAAAAAATACATGTTTTCTTTTTTCCTTCCATGAGAGGTACAAATTTACTTCTCGTGGAGGCATGGATTTGCTTACGCGAGAGGCACGGCTTGCAAAAGAGAAAAACACGTTTTGTTTTTTACTACCACGAGAGGCACGGATTTACCTATCGTGGACGCACAGATTTGCTTCCTTGAGAGGCACCGCCGTGCCTCTCGATGAGACGCACGAATTTATTTCTCGTGGGGACACAGATTTGCTTCCGCGATATGCCGATTGTGCCTCTCGAAAAGGAAAAAATACCTGTTTTTCTCCTTCCACGAGAGGTACGATCGTGCCTCTCGTAAAGGGAAGAAACGTGCTCATGGTTCAGGTTTTTACTTCTGTTTTTTTCTTGAAAAAATTTCGTCGAAACTTATCAAGATGGGATCTAGTTTTGAAAATCGAGACGCAAAAAATCCAAGGATGAAAACAGTTCAAGATTTGGACGCACAGTTTTGACAGATAAAACATTTTAAATAAACGAATCTATGAAGAAAGTGAAAACTCCTATGTTGGATTCCTCGCATGCCAGATTTGGATGCACGGTTTGAGAGATAAAATGTTTTGAATACACTAGAATCTCTTATACCATGCGTCCAAACAATGCAGTACGACACTTGTCGCAACGTGGGAAGGTGAGAGTGACCTTTGGAAAGAGTACTTCACAATTAATGATTTCGTCTATTCGGCACCAGCGACGAATTAGAGTGGGAGTGCTCCCATGCCGCTTAGTAGGCCGCGGCCCGATAGTAGTCACTCTGTCCGTTCGGTACACTCGTTCGATCACTTGCTCGCGTTTTTTCTAGTTCGCTCGTGTGAAAGAAAAAACACTCCATCTGTTGGTTACAAAAATTATCAATATTTAATATGGATCAGAGGAAGTAATAGATTTGAAAATCATGTTCATGAATTTTAAAAATGTTTGTGACTTCAAAAAATTCATAAAGATAAGGAGCTCAACCTGTGGAAATGCTAGTACCATCGGCTATCACATTCGTTCCCACTTACCGCAAAAATTTAAAAAGAATGTACTTGAATACTATAGAAACATTGCCACTATGAAAAAATGTTCATAAATTCGAAATATAATTCATGAACATAAAAAATATTCATAAATTTAGAAAAAATTCAGGAATTTTAAAAAATGTCCACCAATTTGAAAAATATTCATTTTGTAAATGAAACACGAATGTAAAAATATATTGTCGAAATTTAAAAATGTTCGCATATTTGAATTATTTTTTAAGAAATTTTAGAAAAGTTAATAATATTTGACAAAAACAGAAGCACAAAGGAAAAACCGAGTAAAATCACAGGGGAAAAAACCATTTGAAAGCTTCACAAAACTGGTTAAAATTAACGTATACATAGGACAGCCTTTTTAAAGTGTGTCCGCTGGAGGGGTATGCGCTACGTATGCGCGAATGCTATGTCTCGCTTGTAGCGAGACTAGCATCC
>NC_057802.1:93623704-93636021 GCF_018294505.1 Triticum aestivum
CTCCTACGCCGGCTTCCTTCGCCAGAAACGGCCGGCCGGCGAGCCCTGGCCGCCGGCGCACTCTGGCGCCCGTGCCCCCCGCCGCGGCCCAGTTCGCCCCTCGTTCGGGCGCCCGCCCCGTTAACCGCACCGCCCTGTGCCCGCTAGGCCTCTGGGCCAATGACATGAGGGGCCCACGCCCTAGAACGTTTATTAAAAAAAGAATAAAAAAGTTAGAATTAATTAATTAATTAATTAATTAATTAATGAGTTAATTAAGTTAATTAATCCTGTTTAACTAATCTAATTAAAATAAATTAGCCTAATCACTTAGTTAGTCTAATTAACCCGATTTAGTTAACCTGAGTCTATGACCAGTGGGACCCACGTGTCAGCTTGACCAGTCAACGGTTAGAGTTGAGTGCTGATGTCATGCTGACGTCATAATTACAATTTTCTAATTAAACTAATTCTGTTAATTCAAAAAAGAATTAAATCTTTATAAATTAATATAAAATAATCCGTAGCTCGGATGAAAAAACTTTGTACATGAGAGTTGCTCAGAACGACGAGATGAATCCGGATAGGTAGCCCGTTCATCCGCCACACATCCCTACCATAGCAAACACGCAACTTCCCCCCTCCGATTCATCTGTCCGAAAACGCAAAACACCGGGAATACTTTCCCGGATGTTTCCCCCCTTCGTCGGTATCACCTCTTACTGCGTTAGGGCACACCTGGCACCGTTACTTGTCTTGTCATGCATCGATATGCATCTGTTTGAAGTGTATTAATTGTTTCTTCCCCTTCTTCTCTCTGGTAGACTACGAGACTGACGCCGCTGCTGGTGCCCCGATCGACTACGTTGTTGACGACCCCTCCTTCTTGCCAGAGCAACAAGGCAAACCCCCCCTTTGATCAACCAGATATCGCCCACTCTCTTCTCTCTTATTCTTGCATTAGTTTTGCTACTATTGTTGATCCGATAGCTCCTATTCTGTTGCATAGCCTGTCATTGTTGCTACAATTGTTGATACCTTTACCTGCTATCCTAATGCTTAGTATAGGATGCTAGTATTCCATCAGTGGCCCTAACTCTTGTTCGTCTGCCATGCTATACTACTGGGTCGTGATCACTTCGGGAGGTGATCACGGGCATATGCTATATACTTTATACTGTTACATTACTTATGATACTGTTCGGAGATGGGGGCTGAAGGGGCAGGTGGTTCCACCCAGGTAGTGGTGGGCCTGGGTTCCCGACGGCCCCCGAGTGTTACTTTGTGGCGGAGCGACAGGCAGGTTGTGGCAACCTAGGAGACAGGTGGGCCTGGCCCTGGTCGGCGTCCGCGGTTACTTCAAAATAACACGCTTAATGAGATCTTGGTATTTGATCTGAGTCTGGCCACTGGCCTATACGCACTAACCAACTACGCGGGAACAGTTACGGGCACTCGACGTCGTGGTATCAGCCGAAGCCTTGTTGATGTCAGCGACTGAGCGATGCGCGCCGGCTTGGACCGCGTAACACAACTTCCTTTGTAATGGAGGTTGCTAGGTCTGCTCACCGGCCGCGTAAGCAACGTGCAGGTGTGCAACGGGCGATGGGCCCAGACCTCTGCGCGCTTAGGATTTAGACCAGCGTGCTGACCTCTCTATTGTGCCTAGGTAGGGTTGCGACGTGTTGATCTTCCGAGGCCGGGCATGACCCAGGAAAGTGTGTCTGTCCAGAGGGATCGAGCGTGTTGGGTAATGTGGTGCACCCCTGAGGGAAGTTTATCTATTCGAATAGTCGTGTCCCTCGGTAAAAGGATGACCCGGAGTTGTACCTTGACCTTATGACAACTAGAACCGGATACTTAATAAAACACACCCTTCCAAGTGCCAGATACAACCTAGTGATCGTTCTCTCAAGGGGCGACGAGGAGAGGATCGCCGGGTAGGATTATGCTATACGGTGATACTTGGTGAACTTACCATCTACTCTCTTCTACATGCTGCAAGATGGAGGCTGCCAGAAGCGTAGTCTTCGACATGACTAGCTATCCCGCTCTTATTCTGGCATTCTGCAGTTCAGTCCACCCATATTGCCCCTTTACACAGATACCCATGCATATGTAGTGTAGATCCTTGCTTGCGAGTACTTTGGATGAGTACTCACGGTTGCTTTACTTCCCCTTTTCCCCTTTTCCTTTCTTGCTGGTTGTCGCAACCAGATGCTGGAGCCCAGGAGCCAGACGCCACCGTTGACGACGACTCCTACTACACCGAGGGTGCCTACTACTACGTGCAATTGCCGCCGACGACCAGGAGTAGTTTAGGAGGATCCCAAGCAGGAGGCCTGCGCCTCTTTCGATTTGTATCCCAGTTTGTGCTAGCCATCTTATGGCAACTTGTTTAACTTATGTCTGTACTCAGATATTGTTGCTTCTGCTGACTCGTCTATGATCGAGCACTTGTATTCGAGCCCTCGAGGCCCTGGCTTGTATTATGATGCTTGTATGACTTATTTTATTTTTAGAGTTGTGTTGCGATATCTTCCCGTGAGTCCCTGAATTTGATCGTACACGTTTGCGTGTATGATTAGTGTACGGTCAAATCGGGGGCATCACAGTAGGTAAGAACGGTTCTTGCTCAGCCCGTAGCAGCCACGTAAAACTTGCAACAACAAAGTAGAGGACGTCTAACTTGTTTCTGCAGGGCATGTTGTGATGTGATATGGTCAAGACATGATGCTAAACTTTATTATATGAAATGATCATGTTTTGTAACACAGTTATCGGCAACTGGCAGGAGCCATATGGTTGTTGCTTTATTGTATGAAATGCAATCGCCATGTAATTGCTTTACTTTATCACTAAGCGGTAGTGATAGTCGTAGAAGCAATAGTTGGCGAGACGACAATGATGCTATGATGGAGATCAAGGTGTCGCGCTGGTGACGATGGTGATCATGACGGTGCTTTGGAGATGGAGATCAAAGGCACAAGATGATGATGGCCATATCATATCACTTATATTGATTGCATGTGATGTTTATCATTTATGCATCTTATTTTGCTTAGTTCGGCGGTAGCATTATAAGATGATCTCTCACTAAATTTCAAGGTACAAGTGTTCTCCCTAAGTATGCACCGTTGTGAAAGTTCGTCGTGCCGAGACACCACGTGATGATCGGGTGTGATAAGCTCTATGTTCACATACAATGGGTGCAAGCCAGTTTTGCACACGCAGAATACTCGGGTTAAACTTGACGAGCCTAGCATATGCAGATATGGCCTCGGAACACTGAGACCGAAAGGTCGAGCATGAATCATATAGTAGATATGATCAACATAGTGATGTTCACAATTGAAAACTACTCCATCTCACGTGATGATCAGACATGGTTTAGTTGATTTGGATCACGTGATCATTTAAATGACTAGAGGGATGTCTATCTAAGTGGGATTTCTTAAGTAATATGATTAATTGAACTTTAATTTATCATGAACTTAGTCCTGGTAGTATTAGCATATCTATGTTGTAGATTAATAACTCGCGATGTAGCTCCCCGTTTATTTTTTATATGTTCCTAGAGAAATATAAGTTGAAAGATGATAGTAGCAATGATGCGGACTTGGTCCGTGATCTGAGGATTTTCCTCATTGCTGCATAGAAAAATTATGTCCTTGATGCATTGCTAGGTGACAAAACTATTGCAGGAGCAGATGCAGACGTTATGAACGTTTTGACAAGCTTGGTATGATGACTACTTGATAGTTTAGTGCACCATGCTTTACGGCTTACAACCGGGACTTCAAAAAGGTTTTGAACGCCACGGAGCATATAAGATGTTCCAAGAGTTGAAACTGGTATTTCATACTCATGCCCGTGTCAAGAGGTATGAGACCTCTGACAGTACTTTGCCTACAAGATGGAGGAGAATAGCTCAACCAGTGATCATGTGCTCAGATTGTCTGGGTACTACAATTGCTTGAATCAAGTGGGAGTTAATCTTCCATATAAGATAATAATTGACAAAGTTCTCTAGTCACTATCACCAAGTTACTAGAACTTAGAGATGACTATAATATGCTAGGGATGACGAAAGTAATTCCGAAGCTCTTCGCGATGCTGGAATCGGCGAAGGTAGAAATCAAGAAATAGCATTAAGTGTTGATGGTTAACAAGACCACTAGTTTCAAGTAAAAGGGCAAGGGAAAGAAAGGGAACTTCAAAGAAGAATGGTAAGCAAGTTGCCACTCCCATGAAGAAGCCCAAAGCTAGACCCAAGCCTGAAACTGAGTGATTCTACTGCAAAGGAAATGGTCACTGGAAGTGGAACTGCCCTAGATACTCGGCGGATAAGAAGGATGGCAAAGTGAACAAAGGTATATTTGATATACATGTTATTGATGTGTACTTTACTAGTGTTTATAGCAACCCCTCAGTATTTGATACTGGTTCAGTTGCTAAGAGTAGTAACTCGAAACGGGAGTTGCAAAATAAACAGAGACTAGTTAAGGGCGAGGTGATGTTGTGTGTTGGAAGTGATTCCAAGGTTGATAAGATCACCATCGCACACTCCCTTTACCTTCGGGATTAGTGTTGAACCTAAAATAAAAGTTATTTGGTGTTTGCGTTGAGCATGAATATGATTGGATCATGTTTATTGCAACACGGTTATTCATTTAAGTCAAAGAATAATTGTTGTTCTATTTACATGAATAAAACCTTCTATGGTTATACACTCAATATGAATGGTTTATTGAATCTCGATCGTAACGATACACATATTCATAATATTGAAGCCAAAAGATACAAAGTTAATAATGATAGTGCAACTTATATGTGGCACTGCCGTTTAGGTCATATTGGTGTAAAACGCATGAAGAAACTCCATGCTGATGGATTTTTGGAATCACTTGATTATGAATCACTTGATGCTTGCGAACCATGCCTCATGGGCAAGATGACTAAGACTCCGTTCTCCGGAACAATGGAGGGAGCAACTGACTTATTGGAAATAATACATACTGATGTATACGGTCCGATGAGTGTAGACGCTCGCGGCGGGTATCATTATTTTCTGACCTTCACAGATGATTTGAGCAGATATGGGTATATCTGCTTGATGAAACATAAGTCTGAAACATTTGAAAAGTTCAAAGAATTTCAGAGTGAAGTGGAAAATCATCGTAACAAGAAAATAAAGTTTCTACGATCTGATCGCAGAGACGAATATTTGAGTTGCGAGTTTGGTCTTCATTTGAAACAATGTGGAATAGTTTCGCAAATCACGCCACCTGGAACACCACAGCGTCATAACCGTACTTTATTAGATATGGTGCGATTTATGATGTCTTTTACCGATTTACCACCATCATTTTGGGGTTATGCATTAGAGACAACTGCATTCATGTTAAATAGGGCACCATCTAAATCCGTTGAGACGACACCATATGAACTGTGGTTTGGCAAGAAACCTAAGTTGTTGTTTCTTAAAGTTTGGGGCGGCAATGCTTATGTGAAAAAGTTTCAACCTGATAAGCTCGAACCCAAATCGGACAAATGTGTCTTCTTAGAATACCCAAAGGAAACTGTTGGGTACACCTTCTATCACAGATCCGAAGGCAAGATCTTTGTTGCTAAAAGTGGATCCTTTCTAGAGAAGGTGTTTCTCTCGAAAGAAGAGAGTGGGAGAAAATAAAACCTGATGAGGTAATTGTACCTTCTCTCGAATTGGAAAGTAGCTCATCACAGAAAGCAGTTCCAGTGATTCCTACACCAATTAGTGAGGAAGTTAATGATAGTGATCATGAAACTTCAGATCAAGTTACTACCAAACCTCGTAGGCCAACCAGAGTAAGATCCGCACTAGATGGTACGGTAATCCTGTTCTGGAGGTCATGTTACTCGACCATGACAAACCTACGAACTATGAGCAAGCGATGATGTGCCCAGATGCCGCGAAATGGCTTGAGGCCATGAAATCTGAGATGGGATCCATGTATGAGAACAAAGTATGGACTTTGGTTGACTTGCCCGATGATCGGCAAGCAATAGAGAATAAATGGATCTTCAAGAGGAAGACGGACGCTGATAGTAGTGTTACTATCTACAAAGCTCGAATTGTCGCAAAAATGTTTTCGACAAGTTTGAGGTGTTGACTACGATGAGATTTTCTCACTTGTATCGATGCTTAAAAGTCTGTCTGAATCATGTTAGCAATTGCCTCATTTTATGAAATTTGGCAAATGGATGTCAAACCTGCATTCCTTAATGGATTTCTTAAAGAAGAGTTGTATGTGATGCAACCAGAAGGTTTTGTCGATCCTAAAGGTACTAACAAAAATGTGCAAGCGCCAGCGATCCATCTATGGACTAGTGCAAGCATCTCGGAGTTGGAATATAAGCTTTGATAAGTTGATCAAAGCATATAGTTTTATACAGACTTGCGGTGAAGCCTGTATTTACAAGAAAGTGAGTGGGAGCACTACAGCCTTTCTGATAAGTATATGTGAGTGACATATTGTTGATCGGAAATGATGTAGAATTTTCTGGAAAGCATAAAGGAGTGTTTGAAAGGAGTTTTTCAAAGAAAGACCTCGGTGAAGCTGCTTACATATTGGGCATCAAGATCTATAGAGAGAGATCAAGACGCTTGATAAGACTTTCAATGGGTACATACCTTGATAAGATTTTGAAGGAGTTCAAAATGAATCAGTCGAAGAAGGAGTTCTTGCCTGAGTTGTAAGGTATGAAGTTGAGTAAGACTCAAAACCCGACCACGGCAGCAGATAGAGAGAGAATGAAAGTCATTCCCTATGCCCCAGCCATTGGTTCTATAAAATATGCCATGCTGTGTACCAGACTTATTGTATACCTTGCCATGAGTTTGGCAAGGGGGTACAATAGTGATCTAGGAGTAGATCACTAGACAGCGGTCAAAATTATCCTTAGAGGACTAAGGAAATATTTATCGGTTATGGAGGTGATAAAGAGTTCATCGTAAAATAGTTACGTCAATGCAAGCTTTTACACCGATCCAGATGACTCTAAGTCTCAATCTGGATACGTATTGAAAGTGGGAGCAATTAGGTAGAGTAGCTCCATGCAGAGCATTGTAGACATAGAAATTTGCAAAATACATACGGATCTGAATGTGGCAGACCCGTTGACTAAAATTCTCTCACAAGCAAAACATGATCACACCTTAGTACTCTTTGGGTGTTAATCATATAGCGATGTGAACTAGAATATTGACTCTAGTATACCCTTTGGGTGTTGGTCACATGGCGATGTGAACTATGGGTGCTAATCACATAAAGATGTGAACTATTGGTGTTAAATCACATGGCGATGTGAACTAGATTATTGACTCTAGTGCAAGTGGGAGACTGAAGGAAATATGCCCTAGAGGCAATAATAAAGTTGTTATTTTATATTTCCTTATATCATGATAAATGTTTATTATTCATGCTAGAATTGCATTAACTGGAAACTCAATACATGTGTGGATACATAGACAAAACACCTTGTCCCTAGTAAGCCTCTACTAGACTAGCTCATTAATCAAAGATGGTTAAGTTTCCTAACCATAGACATGTGTTGTCATTTGATGAACGGGATCACATCATTAGGAGAATGATGTGATGGACAAGACCCATCCGTTAGCTTAGCATATTGATCGTTCAGTTTTATTGCTATTGCTTTCTTCATGTCAAATACATATTCCTTCGACTATGAGATTATGCAACTCCCGGATACTGGAGGAATGCCTTGTGTGTTATCAAACGTCACAACGTAACTGGGTGATTATAAAGATGCTCTACAGGTATTTTCGAAGGTGTTTGTTGGGTTGGCATAGATTGAGATAGATCAAGACGCTTGATAATATTTTTTAATGAGTACATATCTTGACAAGATTTTGAAGTAGTTCAAAATGGAACAGTCAAAGAAGGAGTTCTTTCCTGTGCTGCAAGGTGTGAAGTTGAGTAAAGACTCAAAACCCGACCACAGCAGAAAATAGAAAGAGAATGAAAAGTCATTCCCTATGCCTCAGTCATAGGTTCTATAAAGTATGCCATGCTGTGTACTAGACCTATAGTATACCCTACCCTGTGTTTGGAAAGGGAGTACAATAGTGATCTAGGAGTAGATCACTGGACAACGGTCAAAATTATCCTTAGAGAACTAAGGAAATATTTCTCAGTTATGGAGGTAATAAAGAGTTCATCGTAAAGAGTTACGTCGATGCAAGCTTTGACACCGATCTGGATGACTCTGAGTCTCGATCTAGATACATATTGAAAGTGGGAGCAATTAGCTAGAGTAGCTCCGTGCAGAGCATTGTAGACATAGAAATTTGCAAAATACATACGGATCTGAATATTGCAGACCCATAGACTAAAATTTACCTCACAAGCAAAACATGATCACACCTTAATGCTCTTGGGTGTTAATCACATAGCGATGTGAACTAGATTATTGACTCTAGTAAACCCTTTGAGTGTTGGTCACATGGCGATGTGAACTATGGGTGTTAATCACATGGTGATGTGAACTATTGGTGTTAAATCACATGGCAATGTGAACTAGATTATGGACTCTAGTGCAAGTGGGAGACTGAAGGAAATATGCCCTAGAGGCAATAATAAAGTTATTATTTATTTCCTTATTTCATGATAAATGTTTATTATTCATGCTAGAATTGTATTAACCTGAAACTTAGTACATGTGTGAATACATAGACAAACAGAGTGTCACTAGTATGCCTCTACTTGACTAGCTCGTTGAATCAAAGATGGTTAAGTTTCCTAGCCATAGACATGAGTTGTCATTCGATTAACGGGATCACATCATTAGAGAATGATGTGATTGACTTAACCCATTCCATTAGCTTAGCACTTGATCGTTTAGTTTGTTGCTATTGCTTTCTTCATGACTTATACATGTTCCTATGACTATGAGATTATGCAACTCCCGAATACCAGGAACACTTTGTGTGCTATCAAACGTCACAACGTAACTGGGTGATTATAAAGTTGCTCTTCAGGTGTCTTCAATGGTGTTTGTTGAGTTGGCATAGTCAAGGTTAGGATTTGCAACTCCGATTGTCGGAAAGGTATCTCTGGGCCCTCTCGGTAATGCACATCACTTTAAGCCTTGCAAGCAATGTGACTAATGAGTTAGTTGCGGGATGATGCATTACGGAACGAGTAAAGAGACTTGCCGGTAACGAGATTGAACTAGGTATTGAGATACCGACGATCGAATCTCGGGCAAGTAAAATACCGATGACAAAGGGAACAACGTATGTTGTTATGCGGTTTGACCGATAAAGATCTTCGTAGAATATGTAGGAACCAATATGAGCATCCAGGTTCCGCTATTGGTTATTGACCGGAGATGAGTCTCGGTCATTTCTACATAGTTCTCGAACCCGTAGGGTCCGCACGCTTAACGTTCGGTGACGATCGGTATTATGAGTTTATGTGTTTTGATGTACCGAAGGTAGTTTAGAGTCCTGGATATGATCATGGACATGACGAGGAGTCTCGAAATGGCCGAGACATAAAGATCGATATATAGGATGACTATGTTTGGACATCGGAATGGTTCCGGGTGACTTCGGGCATTTACCGGAGTACCGGGAGGTTACCGAAACCCCCCGGGAAGTATATGGGCCTTATTGGGCCATAGTGGGAGAGAGGAGAAGGGAGCCTAGGAGGGGTGCGCCCCCCAAGCCCAATCCGAATTGGGTGGGGGGCCGGCCCCCTTTCCTTCCCCCTCTCTCCCCCTTCCTTCCTCTCCTAATCCAACTAGGGAAGGGGGGGAATCGTACTCCGATGGGAGTAGAACTCCCCTTGGGCGCGCCATAGAGGGCCGGCCCTCCCCCTCCTCCACTCCTTTATATATGGGGGAGGGGGCACCCCATAGACACACAAGTTGACAGTTGTCTTAGCCGTGTGCGGTGCCCCCCTCCACAGATTCCACCTCGGTCATATCGTTGTAGTGCTTAGGCGAAGCCCTGCATCGGTAACTTCATCATCACCATCATCACGCCGTCGTGCCGACAAAGCTCTCCCTCGACACTCAGCTGGATCAAGAGTTAATGCGACTTCACCGAGCCGAACGTGTGCAGATCGCGGAGGTGCCATACTTTCGGTACTAGGGTCGGTCGGATCATGAAGACGTACGACTACATCAACTGTGTTGTCATAACGCTTCCGCTTTCGGTCTACGAGGGTACGTGGACAACACTCTCCCCTCTCGTTGTTATGCATCACCTAGATGGATCTTGCGTGTGGTTAGGATTTTTTTTGAAATTACTGCGTTCCCCAACAGCCGGAAGTAGTACAAAGCCCCTCCGCAGTAGTAGTAGTATTTAGGGGCTATTTTGTTCAGTTCATCTGACTATAGATGTGGCGGAACTGTACAACGTACTTGAAATTAGCTAGTATATATAGTTGAACTAGCTATTTCAGTACGTGGTTGGCAACAATTGGGGAGAAGTTTGGTCGGTTCAGCTGTCGAGTTGAACTATTTGTATAACTTAAGACGACTGCTTAATCTATGAATCAAATCTATGCTTAATTATTGAATTTTAGTTGCAAAAATTTGATAGTGCGAGTGATTTCTAGCTGCATATTTTGACAAATCGCAGTGTTACAAGGATTAACAAATGGCAACGTTACTAGATCAACAAATGTAAATCTTTCCAGTTTTATAAATGGCAACATACCCAATATGACAGATGCAAATCTTACCCAATTGTTTGTACGTGGTTGCACGGGTCATCCAAAACAACCGTTTGCGTTGAAGGGATGCACAAATCCTGCGTTGCTCTCACTTTGCATACGGGTGTTCTATCTAAAATGTTTGCGATCAAGAGCTGCAGAAATCCTGCTCGTCACATTTTCTCTTGGCTTCCTGGGTAAGCTGTCGGTTTGCATACATGTGTTCTAACTAAAACGTTTGCGATGAGTGTTTTATATTTAAAAAGCGAATTAAACTGTGGCTTGGGCGCCATTAATGGAGAGGATGCGAGCAAGGCGGGCGGTGATACGTCTCCAACGTATCTATAATTTTTGATTGCCCCATGCTATATTATCTTCTATTTTGGACAATATTGGGCTTTATTATTCACTTTTATATTATTTTTGAGACTAACCTATTAACCGGAGGCCCAGCCCAGAATTGCTGTTTTTTTGCCTATTTCAGAGTTTCGCAGAAAAAGAATATCAAATGGAGTCCAAACGGAATGAAACCTTCGGGAACGTGATTTTTGGAACGAACAAGATCCAGGAGACTTGGACCCTACGTTAAGAAACAAAAGAGGAGGCCACGAGGTAGGGGGGCGCCTACCCCCCCGAGGCGCGCCCTCCACCCTCGTGGGCCCCCTGTTGCTCCACCGACGTACTCCTTCCTCCTATATATACCTACGTACCCCCAAACGATCAGAGACGGAGCCAAAAACCTAATTCCACCGCCGCAACCTTCTGTACCCACGAGATCCCATCTTGGGGCCTGTTCCGGAGCTACACCGGAGGGGGCATCCATCACGGAGGGCTTCTACATCAACACACTACAAAAAAAGACACATCCGTGACATTTTGGGCCGAATGAATTTTTTTTCTGTCATACATATGACACTTCTATGATGATAATTGTGACAAAACCTGGTATCATCATAGATGTGGTGGGCTCCTACTTCTATGACAGAAAATGGGCTTTTCGTCCTGGGCGGGCCGGAGACGCAGTTGCATGACATTCTTTGGGCCGTCCATGACGAAAAAAACCGTGGTAGAAGCGAGGGCGAGGAAAATTTCGGTGAGTTCCCGGTTACGGTGGGAGGCCGGGGGCCGAGCGATGCACGTTTCTCTCGTACACGTACGCGCGTGTGTGCGAGGCGTTGGCTCTAACTGAACCCGAGCGAGGCGTTGGGCTCTAACTGAACCCGAGCGATTGCACTGCAGGCTACGCGTTACTGAACCTGAGCGATCGATGGCTGTTAATTGAACCCGATCGAGCGATTCCTTTGCTACTGCTGCTAACTGAAGCCGAGCGATGCTGCCTCTGGGATGAACAGTGAGCGTTGCAGGGGGTGGGGGGGGTTGGATGAACAGTGAGCGGTGGCGTTGCCTCTGGATGAACAGGACCCCGTGGTGTGGTGGAGGGCTGGTTGAACAGTAGACGGTGGAGGGGTGCCCGTGGAGGGGTGGTTGAACAGGACCCCGTTGTGTGGAGGGCTGGATGAACAGTAGACGGTGGAGGGGTGCCCGTGGAGGGGTGGTTGAACAGTAGCCGGTGGAGTAGCGCGCGGTGGAGGCTGGATGAACATGAGCCCGTGG
>NC_057802.1:93636451-93650860 GCF_018294505.1 Triticum aestivum
TTTTGCGGTACGCCACACCCCTCCCGATCAACAGGACCCCCGTTTCGACCGTAGGAGGTCTGTTTCCTTCGTTTTGCAGTACGCCACACCCCTCCCAATCAACAGGACCCCGTTCTGAACATAGGAGGTCCGTTTCCTCCGTTGTGCGGTACGCCAGGCCTCGTTTCCATCGCCTGTTCCGTCCAAGCCCTCCCGATGAACACGACCACGCATTCCGTTCCGACCCAGCCGGTTGGCTCCGACGCGTTCTGTTGCCTCCCGATGAACACGACGCATTCCGTTGCCTCCCCATGAACACGACGCATTCCATTGCCTCCCCATGAACACGACGACGACGCTATTTCTCCGTTCTGACCCAGCCATATACACGAGCCCTGGCCGTACGTATGCGCGAGTAGGCGTTCGAGACCCCGCCCGTATGTACACATACGTGGCCGTATTTTCTTTCTTGCACCCTGGCCGTTGTACGTACGTGTACATGCTACGTGCGCGCCTCTACTACGACACGTACGCGCCTCTACTACGACACGTGCGCGCCTCTACATCCACCAGTATATATGTACGTACACGTTCGCGACCAGAATGACAACGCTACGTATGCTTCGACCAGGTGGGTCCCGACTGTCAGGCACTTCCTTGCCTGCGAAGATGTAGCTGGTGGATCCCAGCAGTCAGGGGGCGAATCATTTTTTTTGCCCAGATGCACTTCCTTGCGTGCGAAGATGTAGCTGGTGGGTCTCAGCAGTCAGGCGCAAACGTTTTTTTCATGAAATACGATGGCCCGTCCAGTGGGTCCCCGCTGTCAGATGGAGGAATAATTATTTTGCACGTAATAAGGAGGCACTTCCTTGCTGCGGCCGTGGACCCAGCTGTCAGCCTCTCCACATACAGTCCACGTACGATGGAAGCCGTTCCTTGACCACGTTGACCACGCCGCGCCGAGAGCACCAGGGCGGTGGACGACAGCGAGGCCTAGGAAGGGGACGACGCGGAGCCGGGGAAGACGCGGCAGTGGATGCCCACGCGTAGAGGAGTACGAGGGTTCACTGGTTCGCTGCGGTGTGAGGTTGCCATCGCTGCAGAATAACAGGGGGTGTGGTGAGTAGAGGGATGGCCTGGCCAGCGGTGGGAGTAGTAGGGGCGGTGAGGCCTCCGCCGCATCGCAGCCGGCCACGGGAGGCAGGAGCACGAGGCACGACCGGCGCTGGTTTGGGCGGCTGGAGCAAGAAGACCAGAGGTTGAAGAAGCACTACGGCCGTTGGATGGACATCGTACGGTCACTAGAGCTAGAATCGCGCATATTGACTAAGTTGACAAAGCCCTCCGTCCCCGTCAACTTAGCAGGCCCACAATTCAGCCTGCCACTATACTAGGTCCCAGCTAACAGGGGGAGTATTCATTTTTTTGTGCGTAATAAGGAGGCACTTCCTTGCGTGCGAAGATATAGCTGGTGGGTCCGAGCTGTCAGCGGCGGTAACGTTTTTTTCGCGAAATACAGAGGCCCTTTCGGTGGGTCCCTGATGTCAGGTGGAGGAATCATTATTTTGCGCGTAATAAGGAGGCATTTCCTTGCGTGCGGCCGTGGACCCAGCTGTCGGCCTCTCCACGTACAGTCCACTTCAGATGCATGTCGGTCATTGACCACGTTGACCAGGCCGCGCTGAGAGCACCAGGGCGGTGGACGACGGCGAGGCCTAGGAAGGGAACGACACGGAGGCAGGGAAGACTCGGCAGTTGTTTCCCACGCGGAGGGGAGTACGACTGTACGAGTGTTTACTGGTTCGTCTGCCGTCGCCGGAGAATAACAGCAGGTGTGGGTGAGTAGAGGGATGGCTAGGACAGCGATGGGAGTATGGTGGGGCGGTGAGGCCTGCGCGGCAGCAGAGCCGGCCGTGGGGAGGAGGGAGCAGGCAGTCCCGCCGGCGCTTGTTTGAGCGGCTGGAGCAGGACGAGCACAGATTGAAGAAGCACGACGGCCGTTGGATGGCCATCCAACAGTCACTACTCGTGCGTCAACCTTTTTTTAGGAAAGCCTCAAATCTGTGGAAAACAGCATACAACCCATCTGCCATTATTTCTAATAATTTATAGCCCATTTGCTAGTTATTAAGGTTTTTTTTGGAGCCCATATTCTTTTTGTTAGCATTACAGCCCATATTGTGGCCACGGTTAAAAAATTATAAGAAATTTTGCATATTTCGGTGCGTTTCGAACTGTTTTTAATTCCGAAATTTCGACTCACATTCAAACTGATTTTAAAAATAAATGTATATCAATATAAAATCCAACAAATTCTCCACACATAAAAATTAATGTAATTTAAAATCTCGAAATGAAAAAAAGATATTTGAAACTAATTGCCGGTTTGATGTGTTTTAAAAATGTACAGCCCATTTCTCATTACTGATGGGCCATTTTCTCGGCCAGCCAAATGAAAGCTCTGCTCGTCTTGAAAGATTTGCAGCCCAACAGGCCTGACAAAGCGACTTACTTGGCAAATCACAAAAAAACTGGGCTGTGGCCGTGGACCCAGCTGTCGGCCTCTCCACGTACAGTACTCTTCCGATGGAAGTCGTTCGTTGACCACGTTGACCACGCCGCGCGGAGAGCACCATGGCGGTGGACGACGGCGAGGCCTAGGAAGGGGACGACGCGGAGCCGGGGAAGACGCGGCAGTGGAAGCCCGCGCGGAGAGGAGTACGAGGGTTCACTGGTTCGGCTGCGGTGTGAGGCTGCCGTCGCCGTAGGGACTGGCCAGCGGTGGGAATAGTAGGGGCGGTGAGGCCTCCACAGCAGCACAGCCGGCCACGGGAGGCAGGAGCATGCGGCACGACCGGCGCTGCTTTGGGCGGCTGGAGCAAGAAGACCAGAGGTTGAAGAAGCACTACGGTCGTTGGATGGACATCGTACGGTCACTGGTCCTAGAATCGTTCATATTGACTAAGTTGACAAAGCCCTTCGTCCCCGTCAACTTAGTAGGCCCACAAGTCAGCCTCCCGCCAAGGTGGGTCCCAGCTAGCCGGGGGAGTATTCATTTTTTGTGCGTAATAAGGAGGCACTTCCGGTGGGTCCGAGCTGACAGCGGGGGAACGTTTTTTTCGCGAAATACGATGGCCCGTCAGGTGGGTCCCAGCAGTCAGGGGGCAAACGTTTTCTCACAAAATACGGTGGCCCGTCCAGTGGGTCCCTGCTGTCAGTTGGAGGAATCATTATTTTTCGCGTAATAAGGAGGCACTTACTTGCTGCGGCCGTGGACCCAGCTGAGACTCTCCACCTACAGTATAATTCCGATGGAAGTCATTCCTTGACCACGTTGACCTTGCTGCGTTCCATTGCATGCATGCGTCCATGGGCGTGGTGCGTCCCCACTGTCAGCCTCTCACGTACAGTCATCTTCCGATGACTCTCGGTTGTTGACCACGTTGACCACACCGTGCCGAGCGCACCCAGACTGGAACGACCCGGAGATGGGGAAGACGGGGCAGTGGAGTCGCAGATGGAGAGGAGTGGGAAACTTCACTGGTTTGGGTGCGCGGCAGCACAGCCGTGGTGCCGCCCACGGGAGACAGGAGCAAGAACAGAGGTTGAAGAAGGAGCACGGCTATTGGATTAACATCCAACGGTCCAGCTGCTAGAATCATTTGTTGATTAAGTTGACAAAGCCGTGCGTACACGTCCGCTTAGTAGGCCCACAAGTCAGTCACCAAATCTGACGGGTCCCAGCTGTCAACGGGATGAATAATTTTTTCGCAAAACAAGGAGGCACTTCCTTCCGTGCGAAGATACAGCCGGTGGGTCCCAGCTGTCAGGTGGAGGAAACATTTTTTTCAGCTTAATAAGGAGGAACTTTCCTTGCGTGCGACCATGGACCTCGTGGGTCCCAGCCGTCAGGCTCTCCACGTACAGTCCTCTTCCGATGACTCTCGTTTGTTGACCACGCCGCACCGAACGCAGCGAGGCGGTGGACGACGGCGAGGCCCCGGACGGGAACGACTCGGAGATGGGAAAACGCGGCAGTGGAGTCGCAGATTGAGAGGAGGAGAAGGGTTATAACTAGTTCTGCTGCATCGTGGGGCTGTAGTCTGTGGAGAATAACAGGAGGTGTCGAGGGGTGGAGGGATAGCCTGGCCAGCGGTGGGGTAGCGCTTCGCAGCGATGCGTGCTAAGCAGAGCCGCTAGCCGCTGGAGGCCGGACCAGGCGGTCCTGGCGATGCTGGAGGAAGAAGACGAGAGATTGAAGGTGCATGCCGGCCGTTGGATATAAATCCAATGGTTGTGGATGACACAATCATTTGTTGACCAAGTTGACAACGCCCCGCGTAGGCTTCGACCTATTGGCCCACATGTCAGCCTGCAAAAATGTGGCATATATTGAACCCATGTTTTCTAGAATGTACAGTCCATTTGCTGGGCTGGGTGAACAAATAATTTCGCGTCAATCAGGCCCATTTATATTTTCTAAGAAATCCCAGCCCATTTGCACTTCCTTGAAATACACGTATTAGGTGGGCTCGTTATATATATAATGTTATGTTAGAAGGAGCAATTAATATCAAAGAATAAAACGGAGAGGCACATTATATATATATAATTAAGAAATTAGCGAGTTATTGCTCAAAATAAAAATGAGCGCGTTATTATTAAATTGGTCCTTAAAATCTTCGCAAGCTTTTGTACGCAATCACCAGGATTTTCCTTGCCCGTGAGTCAAAAACAACCAGGATTTTCCTTGCCAACTTCCGTTAAACATTTACTTTTATAAGTTAATAACACGTGGGATGTTTTTATAATGTATATATAAGTCTCTATAAAATGTACGATAATAGTAATAATATAAATATATATAATGTGGTTAGAAGGGAAAACATAAATTGGACACATCATTACTTTTATAAGAGACCTGCATTTTATACCCCACAGTAGGCATACTAACAAGTTCACACACAAATACAACAGAAAAGGTAAACACTCATATCAAACTCAGGTTCACAGGACACGTTCATATTCATAGCCAACATTCACTATCAACAACTCAAAAGATTCATATATACACAAGCTCAGCATATCTATGCATCCAAATGATTGATAGATCACACGACAATATTCATACATAATTCACAAAAAGATACAGATATACACATGTTCAGTATGTTTATGCATCCAAATGATTGAGATCACAGCCAATATGATCCATGGACGAACTTTAATTACCTAGGGTACAGACTGGTAAATGGTGTTCAATCGGAGGTACTTCTTGCTAAAATTAGTTCTTGTACGAGTAAACTTTCGAGTACATAAGAGGCAGCACAGACAATCTGAACTTTGCTTGTAGGTTTATCCTCAAATAGTGGCCTCGTGCCGAGGGAGGTTTGAGCAACTTGGCCACTACTTTCATCCAACTAGTTTACTGGCTCATCTTGGTCCTGTATCTCGCTAAAATTCTACATTGCAGACGAGAAAGGAGGCGGTTGAGAAAATGAACCACCCAAATTTTTTGTGCAGTTCAACTGAAATGGAGCATCCTTGGCGTGCAGACTGATTAAGTGCCAGATGAATATACGCGTCAACCAACTTGTCTGGAATCTTTAGACTCCATGCCATATAGTTCGCTACCATATGTGCCGATAACCAAAAGGCACAAGTTGGGACCAAAGACTGGACTGCGTTTTTCTAGGCTATGCACCAAGCAATATTTTTGGCGTTCACTCTCCTAATACTTGGAGTTTGACAATTGGTTGACGCCGGTTGATACTCAAATGAATATAGGCACTTCTTGTCAACATCGATGCTTGTCTGAGTGAACTTTGGAGTACATAGCAGCAGCATAAGTACCTGTCCATCTGATCATTTTGTGCAGTTCTACTGAAGTCACCTGATGTAATGATTTGCCTGCGAGTTCAGGCTCCAAATTACTCCTTTATGAAATCGGCAAACAGTAGCACAATACCAAATTACCAATACATATGACAGGCACAATAATCAGGATAAAGACCAGTACCAACCTGTGTGAGGTAGCATATCAATTACTATTTCCTTTGACTGGAAGCCGAGATAAGCCAAGCGACTGACAGCAAAGGAAGAAAGCAAGCGGAGATTAGTGACTGACAGGAAAGGACAGAAGCTGTCGAGGCAATGAAGCACCCAAAGTTTTTGTGCAGTTCCACCAAAATCGAGCATCCCTGTTGACACATATATTGAGAGAGTGAGATTACTGTAATAGTGGGACTAGTTGATGAAGCATACACTAACAAATAGAAGCACCCTCATTATCTTAATGGGTAAAGTTAGCAACATAGTAGTCTTGCTTAAAGAGAGGTATTAGTTTATTTAATCAGTGCCAATTAGCTCAACTCAACACTCAAAGCATTGCCATTTATCATAGGTTGCAAAACTTTAACATGCAAAGATAAAGGAGTTTCTCATGACAGTAGCATGATACAAATAGAGATGACAGCAAACTAATATGGATGAATGCCTTAGGCCCGTACCAACCTGAGAAAAAAGCTTATTCATGTAGTCCCATAAGAGATGATAAAGCACTCACTGGAATCACACAATAGTATATATTTTTGTGCAATTCAAATGTATGGTTGAAATCACTCTTGTTTACCAGTGCTGAGATTATATCGAAAGATTATCAAGAACTTCCACCAGAGTTAAATCACTGGCTGGGATACAGTTCATTGTATTGTCTTGTGTAGTTCCACTAAAATGTATGATTGGCACAACATGATCCATGTTTGCACAAGTAGGAACAAGGTGAAACCTTCATTAGCTTAGTGAGAAAGGATAGGAAGACATTAGCATATTACTCAAACAGTAGCATCAAATTCATGATGGACAATACGCAAAACATTGCCTCATTGAACCAATGGCAATAAATTGACATGCAAAACAATAGCACTATTATGTCATGACACTAATAATATTCCCTCCCTGCTCCACCACATGATTCACCTCCATAGACAAACATACACACGTACATGATTCAGCATAGGGTCATACTAAAGATTTGTTTAACTCCAACAGGAAAATTAGGCAGTAATAAATTAGTGGTACTTAAGTACTCCTAATTAATTAAGTGAGACAGCAGAAGTGGAAGGGCTCCCTGGAGGATCGTCTCACATGTAAGGTAGTCGTTGCCGGAGCCCTTGAATGGCCTCGACTGAGGCCTCTGGCTTCAGCAAGATCGCCTTGGCACTGTTTATTCTTCTTCTTCTTCTTCCTCTTCATGCTCTGTTTCTCTTTCTCCTCACCAGTTGGTGAAACCAAGTACATGATTGGCCTTCTAATTCAGAATTGGTTTTGTCAGTGAGGGAGTATAGGTGTACTAGTAAAAAACAGCATTATTTTCTCATGGCAGTCGGAAAATAGAGATGAACACATGCATTAAATATCATTCTTACCTAAAGGAAGGTTATGGCGCCAATATGGATGATGAGGATTGGAACACAGATCTCCCTTTGTGAAGTTCCACCAAAA
The DNA here is from genome assembly GCF_018294505.1 of Triticum aestivum. Lineage (NCBI taxonomy): Eukaryota > Viridiplantae > Streptophyta > Magnoliopsida > Poales > Poaceae > Triticum > Triticum aestivum. The sequence goes on from NC_057802.1 coordinate 93,643,934, forward strand.
TGAACCAACTATTCCGTTCTGACATTCCAGTTAAATAGCACAAAAGTCACTTCTTTTAAGAAGAGTCTTGTGCAGTGCACCAAAAGGTCACAACAGCAACCAGGTGAATTGGATATCCCTGTTTGCACAAAAAGGCACAGAGGAAACAGTCAGAGTCTCAAACAATTACAGGCAAAAACATTTGGCTAAACTTGTCATGGCTTATAACAGTGGCATGGCTTCATTTTTACCAGGGACATTAGATTAAGAACAATTAAGGCTGCATTCGGTTCACATGTTTGGTGCAGGATTTTCGTAGGAACACAATTCCTACGGTATTCTTTCCCTTCCAACCGTTCGGAACACGGGAAAGGTGAATAGTGTTTCATAGGAAAGCTGGTCTGGTAGTACTGATTCCATAGGATTAGAAACATCCACGCACTGCTCATTTTTTGGGCGGAAGCCCGAGGCAGGCGCTCGCTGCCATGCGTTAGACAGGTTGCTGTGCTGTGTTGCCGGAATAAAAAATCAACCTATGTGTGGTACGTGAGGTGAGGACAAGAGTAGTCACTGTGCAGCTGAATAAACAAATAGCATCTCATACTGCCAAGCATGCTACTCTAAAAAACATCTGTACATTTCATAGTCCATCAGAACACATTCTCTTGAGAGTTTCCTCCGATTCGCTGTTCCCTAGTTTTATACCTACATTCCTTTCCTATTCCTCTATTTTCATCAAGACCTATGTTTTCTGCCCCTTTATTCCGAACGGAGCCTAAATATTTGGTATAAGGGCATGGGACAGTGGGTGCACCGGCAGTCCAGCACCATGTACGTAAATAGGGGCATAAAGTGGTGATTCATAGTTTGTTGCCCCGAGAAACAAACATCCAAGAAACATATCTGGGTTGGTCCCATTTTTGTTCACTCTAGCCACCTACTCCTATGTGTGGATAGCAAATCTAGTCCTGGTCATACCACTGTGTACAGCGTTACCCCTATATTTCCCTTTTCGACCAAGAGACCGGTTGGATGACCAGTCAGTACTACTTTCACCCCCTTTCCTTCCTGTTTGTACCAAGTCCGATGTACATACTAAATTCCCCCACCCCCACTTTATTTCTTGTTTGAACCAAGTACTCCCTTCGTTCGGAATTACTTGTCATCAAAATGGATGTGTCTAGAACTAAAATACATCTAGATACATCCATTTCAATGACAAGTATTTTCGGATGGAGGGAGTACAAGATTCGACTCCATGAAGTAGCTTTACCTCTAACAATAGAAGAAAAAAATGTGACGTTGGACCATCCAATCGAGAGGGGCTGAGAGGTAGAAAATGATGCACATGCAGCGACGTAGCGAGCTGGGGAAGTAGAGCTAAGGTGGTTTCGAACGAAGATATACCTGAAGGTCGTCGGGATGTGGATAGGTGGGCGGCGGGAGGCCGGATCCGCCCACAGGCAACGACGAAGGGATCGGAGGACCTCCCGCGCCGGCGCTCGGCCAGAGATAACGGTGCGGCCGACAGTGGGTCTCCTCCCTCGCTGTCGACGACTGCCTTAACGCTGCCCCTCCTCCCCTTCACCGGCGGAGGGGGATACGTTCGGATCTGTAACCAACGGCGAGGATAGAAAGCCAGTGTTTTTTGAAGGGAGAAAGACAGTGTTACTACCCCTATCTTGTTTGGATCTGGAGAGGATGAGAGTGTGTGAATAGAGCAACCCTAGCAAGCAAGCGCGGAGGCTCCGGCCTATATATACGTAGTGGGGTAGTTTTCTTTTTTCACTCCATCAAAACAATTGTTTAAAATTGTGTACTACTACATGCCAGGTCGTGGTTTTTTTAGTTGTTGATTATTTTTTGAGATAGCTACCCGCTTGTTCCAAGTGGTGTTACGGTGTGCCAGGTCGCACTTTGTATCGTTCAAGTCTGGTACTACAAGTCCCTCCATTAAATGAACAACCACCCCCTCGTAAAAATTGTGAACAAGCCCACGGCTAAAATTAGCGGAAACGTGGGTTGCCCCAACATGCATTATTATTTATATTTTCTACTCCCTCCGTTCCTAAATATAAGTCTTTTTTATAAGCCACACCTAAGAAAAGAATTTTTTTATTAGCAGTGAACCCCACATGTCATAGACACAAAAATTGTGGCAAGATTCCCTTAGGCAAGCCAAAGTGTGTCTAACAATTTGAGCAACTCAGGTTAGGCAAGTGTGGCAAGTGTGGGAAAAATAATGTGGCAACATAAGACAAACATAGTCACAATCCAAACAGCCCCATAATTTTTTGTGACATGCATGAAAATTTGGTTAGTTAAATTTATAGTCAAAATTTGGCAAGGTGCATCAAATCAAGACATGCAAGTATCAAAAGGAAAGTCACAGCATGCATGCATGCGTTGTACTCCCTCCATTTCCAAATATAATTCTTTTTAGAGATTGCAACAAGTGACTACATACGAAGCAGAATATGTCTACTCCTACATACGAAGTAGCCCATTTGAAATGTGTAAAAAGACTTATATCGAGTGCAGTGCTTTGATGTGTCGCATCAACTCGTACAAGACCGAGAAATTTGATTACTACAACGCCCTCTCCCTCGCGGACTGAGCTCCGGTGCCTTAACTGCACCTGCCTTTGGCTGCATGACAGGAGGGCCAACCACCTGTTGGGCCCACCTGTCATAGACGCAAAGGCAGGAGCAGTAAGTAGAAGCTTTCGCTACACGCTATCCCTCCCGCACGAGGTGGACGGACATGTAGCAGTGGATTCGATACTGTAGAAGTAGGAGTAACATCATTGTTCGTCTTCTCGAAGAGGCGAAGAGCCAAGCGCAACCCAAACGTGGCAGTTGTGAACGCTCGCGTGGTGCGGTTCCTTGGAGTACTAGCCAGGCTCTTGCATCAAACAAAATTGCTATTGTTTAACAATTAAACTCCATTATCCATTGGTTGATACTCATTCTGCATAGGTCCACGCGCTTAGCACCGTTTCCTCCTGGGGTCACCAATGTTTATTTGCTAATTAATAGCATTGCATGCAATGAACTAGCCATTGCAAGTCATTAAAAGCATGCACACCTCTCATCTCTTATTGGTTGATATGTCAAGAAACAAGAAACAAGGTAGAAGTTAATGCACCGCGCCTAAGTGTTTTGGGACTATTTGGTTTTCGTAAGATGACTTACACACCTAGACGGAGGGAGTAGTATAGCCCTGTAAACCGGAAAGGAGTATTTGCCTTTCTAGAGATTTCAACAAGTGACTAGACTACACCGTGTGCAGTACTCCCTCCCTTCCGGTTTATAGGGCTCAAATCTCAAATCTCATGAACCAAGGCATTTTCCGATTGGAGGAATGTATCTCATACTTTACAAAACTACCCTAATTAAACTCATGCATTAATTACGTAGTTCTCTCGTTTTCCTCTCTGCCTTGGTCGCGGTGCACAATATTGAGCACTCCTATATGACTAGCCGCTCTATCTACATGCGGGACATTTCAAAGCATCCGGGCCCGCGTGCCATCCACAAAATCATAGCGAGGTGCTACAGTCGAGACTCACCTGTCACCCCGGTGTGGCCGTCATGACCCGTCATATCACAAAACCCACACCTTTACCAGCAGTGGTAAGGTGGCCTCCAAGTTGGACTGGACGAAGCAACCATCATTTCACTGGAACGCTCGTTCAAGCCCTTTCTTCCCTTTCTTGAAGAAAACATCACTCCAGGCTACTCACTTCTGCCATTTTTCTTCTGTACCGATGAAGGAAAGGTGGGCGAATCAGTTATGCTGCTATATTTTCATTCCAAGAATCTTCTTTTTGCGAAGCACCGACCGATTCTCACATCCTATTCTTTTCCCATTTTCATTGCGATTGTGGTTTCCTTTTGATTGCTTTTTGTTTGTCAGTTCATTGATGGATCCTGGAGCACTAGGCAAAGAGTTGCCGGCGGACAACCCACTGGAGACAGCGATCTCCAGGAAGCGAGCACCGACCAACGAGTTGACCATGTTGGCGGGCCAACCCATGGAGACGCAGAACTCCAAGAAACAAGCACTGGGCAAAGAGTTGAGGACGTTGGCGGATGAACTCCTCAAAGAAAGTTGGAAGAACAGCAAGGGCCCCACCGTGCCTACCCCAGGAACTCTGATTGCCACCTATGTGAGGCTCAAGACCGAGTTTGAGGAGATAGTCGCCGTTGAGAAGCAGTATTCCCCTGGCAAGGTGATGGCCCCCATCAAGGACGAGGAGATGGCCCCCGGAGGGATGAGATCCCCCGGTGAGCTGCACAAGGTAAAAAATAATGGCTTATTACCATAGTTGTGGTTTTTGATTATTTGCAATGTGCTTGCTAATATGTTAGGGTTGTGCAGGTGTCGGTGGACGTCCTTGATGATTCCGATGTCGTGGCCCGTCCTGTTGGCATCGCCCCGGAGATCGATTCCAATGCCGCTGTCCATCCTGTGGACATCGCCCCAGAGATCAATTCCGATGTCGCGGTCAGTCCTATGGACATCGCCCCAGAAATCGATTCCCATGCCGCTGTCCGTGCTGTGGTCATTGCCCGAGAGATCGATGACAAGAAATAGTTGGTCGCACTAATCCTTCAGGGTAGTTTGCATTGCCCTGTGTTTAATTACTAGAACGATGCGTGTTATCAAACCATCTTAGGGCTAGTGCACTGTCTTGTGTGGGCAGATCTTGCTACTTGTGTTTGATAGTGAATCATGCGAACCCTCTCTGAGTTATGGAAACAGATGTATCCTCACCAGCTTTTGATGTAATATATGGCATGCTTAGATGTAAGTTTGAATTGTTTATCATATCAGCAGGGCTTGTTTGATGATTCTTGGTGTTAGTAGGCTAGCTACTGTGCGAGCTATAGTACTTGCAAAACACTCACCAAAGAGAAACATTGGGGCTGATGAGCTCGTGGTACGCTTATACTTATCCCTCGTCGATCGACCAATAGCCCTAGCTCCTAAAATTGTAGGCTTAGAGATCGATGAGACAATAGTCGACATACATTCATGCCTCATTTGGTTCATAGAGTAGGAAAATCGTAGCAAAAGTACAGAGAACATGCAACACAAAATCATAGCAGTGCAGAGACATACTCCCTCCATTCCAAAATAGATGACCTAGGCGGGCTAGTTTGGCCTAGTGGGTTTCAGTGATATGACGTGGTACAGTGCCATCCAGTCTTCGCGTGTGGTACCAGTATTGCGGGTACAGTAAGTTTTCTTGAAGAAGCGGAATTCAACGAAGTCATGCTGGTTCCTTCGTCCGAACAACTTACAGTGGGAAAGGTTGGGCCTGCGATACGGCCGGGGTAGACCAGGATAATTTTGTGCATGGCAGGTGGACCAGGATGGTCGACGTCCCACATGTCGGCGAATGAAAGTATTCTTTCCGATATAGAGGACGAGCAATGAGTATTCATTGTTTATTTTTGATGAAAGCTATTGTCTCCACTGTTACGACGGAAGAGTGTGAAACACGGCAGCCCATTGAACTTGGCATGTGCACCACTCCCTCCTTCCTCATGTAATGCCCAGGTTACAACTTTTTCTCACTTTCTCTCTATCTATTTCCTCTCAAATGTTTTTACCTTTCTTTTTTTAAGACACAATTGTTTTTATGCCTTTTTTAGAATTATTATTTTTATACCTAGGAGCACGTGTAGAGACGGGCTCTTGCAGAGCCCACTCCTTGACTTTGTCAATGCCTCTCTCTCCTCCACATAAGGAGTACTACTTGCTATGCATGCATGCGGCGGGCAGCTGGCGTCTTGAGGGGCCAGGGCGGTGAGAGCGGGCTCTGGAAGCGGTCCGGACTCCAGCATGGCCCACCTCACATTATCACCATATATTTCTTGGAGTCCGTGCGCGGCGGGCGGGCGATCTCTTCTACCTCCCCTGTTTCTCTCTTCTCAGCCGACGCCCGCCGAGCGATTAGATTTCGGCTATCGACGGTTTATTCAATTACGGCCCCACATGTCAGTGAAATTGCAAGACAACGCGTGTCCCCTCTGGTGAGCGGCGTGCGAGCCGGACTGTCGGGGTTGCGACGCGTACGAGTCGTAAGTGTGACGCCTTTTCCTTTAGAACTTGTGAAGCATAAAATTTTCACGCGATCGATCGATAGAAATCCAGAACAAAATGACGAGGGCGGTGCTTTCCCGCTCGTTAGGCGGGCTAGTTCGAGTGATATGACGTGCTACAGTGCCGTCCACTTGCTCCATTTTAATGTAAGCAAGAGTTCACACTCTTACGCGGGAGGAGTGCGAAACACCGCGGATCTGATTTTGATCGAGGGATAACTGTTCCCTGCCAAATAGTGGAGGATTGTTAGCGATTATAGCATGATAGTTAGGGCATCTCCAGCGCTGGCCCACAAATTTACACCGGCATCTGTCCGAGGACACTGATGGATGCCATCCGATGCTGCCCGCATACCTTTCGACAACTATATGAACTAACCAGACGAAATTCGTGCAAACAAAGCAAATTTCAAATTAACCGGATGAAATTCATTACATTTCGAAAACTTTTCCTACAAACTGGACGAAATTCATTACATATTTCGCACAAACCATAATAAAACCTACTGTAAACCTAATCTAAATGATCGCCAGCGCCCGACCACCATGTCCGGCCATGAACCCGAGAAAGCCGGCCATTGCCTTTGCCTCCTCCTCATCCGCCTCGATAACCTCCTCCTCTGGAGCACAAGGTTCTGAAAATTTCCGCCTCCACGTCGCCGTCAAGCGGCTAATCGGCCGCCGATGTTTACCCCACCAAGCTTGGCGTCGACTGAGTGGAGTAGCGGTGGCCTTCCCGGGACCAGAGCGGCGGCGACCTACCGTGTACTACTCTTCCTCGCTGCCGGCTGCGCCCGCGCACGCGCGCCGGCTTCGTGGTCGTGGCGGCGGAGGG
>NC_057802.1:93651185-93655397 GCF_018294505.1 Triticum aestivum
GCTTTGGAGCGTGCCCGGAGCGAAGCCGCCGATGTCCCTCATTTGCTCCTGCGACAGTACGTCCAAGAGAGCTTCGGAGCGCCAGGAGGCCATGGTTGAAGTGGTGCCGACAAAAGGAAGGGACCGGAGGAGAATAAGTGTGGGTCCCTCGTCTGCACACTAACCGGTAAGGCAGCGATGGCATCCCGCCGCGCCGAGTTCCTCGCCGCTCACGACCGCACACAAAATGGTAGGGAAGCGATGGCATCCCGCCGTGCTGAGTTCAGCGCCGCTCGCGACCTCACAACTATGTGGGAGGAATTTGAAGATGCCAAGGCCGAATGGGCGGTAGAGCAAGAGGCGGCCAAAGCCGCACAGAGGGAGCGGAAAAGTCAGAAAACACTCAAGAAAAGAGAGGCCCACCGCCGCAAGAAAGAAAAGGACGCACGCACTGCTGCGGAGAGGTCGGCGGAGATCCAAGCACGGTGGGGTGTCGCCGACAAAGCCGGGAAGGAGAACGACGGCGTCTGGCCAACATGTGAGAAGTAGTAGTACTAGTAGTTAGTGTGTGTGTCTGTGTCTGAGTACGAGCATGTACCAATACTACTAGTTACTACTATAGTTTTTAGAGCAAATTACCAATACATTAGCCTAGACTAAATGAAAAAATTCCTATCCTAAGCATCAAATGGCATCTCTTTCTCTATAGGAATTGAGATGCATGTCATCTCACTTCCTATGATTTTCATATTCCTATCCTATGAACGAAAGGAGGCCTTTGTTGGAGTAACTACTGTAGCTAGCAGTACTGTTGGTATAGTAGTTTTCTTCAAGAAGCGGAATTCAACGAAGTCATGATGGTTCCTTCGTCCGAGCAACTTCAAAGTGGGAAGTGGGCCTGTGATTTCACGTCTCATTAGTCATTGCTACTGCGGCATGACGACCTGGGTGACTCTCCCTTGGAGTTCTGCGTGCATGGCAAGTGGACCAGGATGGTCGACGTCCCACATGTTGGCGAACGGAAGTATTCTTTCCGATATCGAGGAGCAAGGAAACCGCGTGGTATAGTATCACTGCTGATTGGTTCGCAAAAAAAATAGTATCACTGCCGATTTATAATTATTTTTTATTTCTGATGAATGCTAGCGTTTCAACTCTTACGACGAAGGGTGCCAAACACGGCACGTGCTGGATGTCCCACACGTCAGCGAAAGGAGTGAGACATGAACAGCGTGGTAGAGCCCAGCGTAAAAAAACAGCGTGGTAGAGCATCTCCACTTCTGGGTCGGAGACCACACGTAGTAGTACTTAGTGGTATGAATGATACAAAGTGCAACCTGGAGAGAAAGACACGTCTACTTGGAAGGTCTCGGGGCATACACGTAAACAAATATAAAAGTTAATATGTGCCTCCAACTAATATAGTAGTAGTAGAGTACTTAGGCACATACTCCATAACATCACCGTGCATTGCATGTACAACATTTAGTGGTAGTACGTAGTAAGAGACAAATGCCGCCCAAGAGTTCCCTTCTCGACCTACTTTTGGGTGTTTGGTAGAGTGTATGGAGGGTGCATGAGTCCACACTAGTTTAGCACAAATACACTAGAAGCATGCATGAAGAGAGCATGCATGAAGAGGGGTGTTGAGTTGAGAATGCATGAAGAGGGAACAACTATGCTGAGACGAGAACGCAACCAAACACACCCTATATGCCACGCATGTTCATACCATTTGTGCCTTTCTACTTCACTTACTGCGCTACATTACTCAGGTTCGTACGTCCACTCCTGGGTACATGTCCGTCTCGTAGTTCCAGTCCCACGTGTTCTTCATATAGATGGAATGATCCTTGCATAACACGTGCACCTTGATGCTAGATGTCTCGCTGGCAAAAGGATGAACAAAGCTCACGTAAAAAAATAGAGTGGAAGAACATAGATTCCGGACGACCGAGAAGGAGCAAGGAACCTCGTGGTGGGGCGTCTGCACTCATAATATTTAATATTATTCAGCGATATAAAATTAACCAATCATCTCCACAGTGGACTGAAAGAGTACGAAACACGGCAGCCCAGTGTAGTTACATCATACTAGTACATGGCTAACCCACACTATCACCATATTTCTTGGCTTCCGTGCGACACCTATCTCTAGTAATCCAGCAGCCTGTATCGCTTCTCCCTCCTCGTCTCTATCAAAGTGCGGCGGGCTGGCATTTCTGCCGTCTATTGAGGTCGGTTAACTATCACATGTTAGCGACATGCCAAGAGTATTCTAAAAAAATTCCTTTCACATTCCGTTTTCAAAAAGAAAAAAAGTCCTTTCACGTACGAATTTGCCTGTATGCTTTGAGCAACTTGCATGTCCTATACTGCTCCTGTTTGATACTCTAACTTAGCTAGAGGTTAGACTAACTCATGACTAACCCTGAACTAACTGTAGCCAAAGAGGTGTTTGGGTGACAGTGTTAGATTGACAATAAATGCACTTCATGGAGAGAGAAAAGTGATTTTTCAGTGGTCCCAATGAGAACTATCTCCAGTTAGCACCTCTTGGGTGGGATATTTTTTTGGTGGGTTCGGTGCAACTTGCTCCAGTTTAAACCCTCATGCTTGGATACTTTAGGGATATTTGAGCCCCAACTAGCTCAAACTAACTCTAACCCATGGATCCAAACAGGGCCTATGGCCAGTCTCGACGCGGAGCAGTCGCGTGCACCGGGAAGCGGCGCTCTCTCGGCCGTCGCGCCACTTCAAAGCCGGCGCCAGTGAGAGGTTGCCTCCGCTCTGTCCGGGCATTAATACGGCACTGACGCTCCAGGGCGACGCTGACCGTTTCACGCGGGAAGCGCGCGCTGGCAAGGGACTATAGGTTTTGAACCATTTCAGGTGTAGTACTGGTAGTTTGCAAAACTACTCAATTATTGCACTCAGTTTCCTAAGAAATTGTGGTATAAAACATTACTCCACAGCCCGCTTCCCTTCTCCTTCCTCTTCCACCGCCCGCGCATGTGCGCGGGAAGCGACCGGTCAACCCTTATATAGGAGTGCTAGCACAAAAAGATGCATGCATGACCACTAAAAATTCCATATTAAAGCGCCGCTCCGGCGGGAGTATGGCGTATGTTGTTACCTTCGGCCGGCCCATGGCTACCGAGCGACGGCGACCAGAGAAGAGGCGGCGGGAGGGGAATGAATGTAGCTACTGTTTGGGTTCGCCTTCCGGCTTAAATAAATGCGCAGCATCACGTGTACCCGCGGGTGCACAAATTGTAACATACGTGTCTGCTTAAGTGGGCGTCACGTAACTGGTGTGTGTGTGAGAGAGATTCTGAGACAGAGTGCGTGTGTGCGACTCTACTCTTCGGACATGTACTCAACCTTTTGCATCGGGATATAAGTATAATGGTATTTACTTTAGCTAGTGATTTACGTGGCCATGTTAATGTGGTTGTGTCAAAAAAATGTCACTTCCTGCTCGTGATTTGCGTTATATAATTACAAGCAAGATTCTCGTGCATTGCATGGAACATCAATATGCATTTTTTTACAGAACACCTGTTGTGATTGACCCATGCAGGAGTAATCCCATGTGTAAAAACTAATGATATCTCGAGAATTTTATCGGAAAACTGGTATCTCGAGAATGTCATCGAAAAAATGAAAGATGAGAGATAAGGTGAGGAGGAGTGGAGCGTGGTGGTGACTGGTGGTCGGGATGGGTGGAGGCATGGGGATGGACGGCGCCGGCAGGCGGCAGCGGCCACCATGCATGCTAGATTGTTCCAGAGACTTATTCCTTTTTTAATTGCTGAGCAATGAGGTTGCGGGAGATAATGATGTGGAGAGAGGTGCGGGTATCTTTTGTAAAATTATCATAGTTTGCTTTCTATCCTCAGATATAGATCATACGGTGTGTATTACAAGATGGCAGGCACACCATCACCGCCAACTCATTTTTTATAAGGGTACAGATGATAAGTTTGCTGACTACTAAAGTAAAGTGGAATTTGTCCATGTTATGCAAGTAAATAAAGGTGATTGTTTATCATACGGGTAAGGTTGGATGAAGGGTGGTAGGAACAAATGCTCTGCCTAGAGCATGTGTGTGTGAGATGGAGTCTTAGTGTGTGTGTGTGGTGTGTGTGTGTGTGAGAGAGAGAGAGAGAGGAGAGAGAGATGGAGTCTTAGTTTGTGTGTGTGTGAGAGAGAGATGGAGTCTTAGTGTGT